>NC_057814.1:319252956-319289204 GCF_018294505.1 Triticum aestivum | reverse complement strand
AAAGTGCGAAGTAGCTAGCAGCCCCCCTCGTGTCGCCACAAAGGGAATCCTAAGCTATGAATGCATGCCCCCCAACCGAGGTTCACCTAGCAAAGTGCGAAATAGCAACCCCACCCCCACACACACACTTTCAGTCGGTGGGCCAGAGAGGAATATCTCACCAAGATGGATCGTAAAACGGACCAAGAATAATCCACCTTGGTCATACAACCTCTCTCTTGTTGGTCAAAGTGATGGCCGTCCATGCGACCCCGGAGATGGGCTAGCTTGCCAATAATCACGCAAGTAGCTATTCCCCGAAGACAACCACTGCATGCGTGTGGCCCAAACATATGTAGGAGAGGTGTGTTTTTGAGTAACAATGGAACAACTTTGATGTGGCACCGTGATTTCGAACTAGAAATCCCCACACTGAGTGACGGTTAGGTTGGCGATGCGTATGTATGTTACACCACACTTCAAGCCAACGACGGGGATTCATGCATGCATGCGTGCATAGTATATGCGCTCAAACTTAAGGTCTGAATCTCACCATGACCTATACTATGATAACACGAACCAAATGAAGAATCCGCCATGGTAACCTATCTTGTTGTTGGTCAAGGTGATCATGGATGTCCACGCGGGCCCATGAATATATAGGCTTGTCGCCGATAACCACGCGAGGGGGTGTACCGTTCGAAGGCAACCACTACATGCATATGTATGGAGGTGATGCGTGCATGCATGTTTGAATACACAACATTGATGTGGCGTGTGCGTCCAAAATCGTACACTAGCTCCCCACACAGCGAGATCGGTTCATGATGTGTCGTTGTACTAGCCACTTCGACTCGATGGGAGGGATTCATGCGTACACATGCATGTGTGTGTGCTCAAACTGTATCATGCATTTCATCCCAGAGCAAAAATAATAATCCCATCCTAAGTCAAATTAACCTCTCTTGTTGTGAAGCAAAAAGTAGTGATGGACCAAGCGGGCCCACAGATGGAAAGCATCGATATTGCTGATAACCGCTTAAGTGGGTGCGAGAGGACAACCACCACTGCTTTGCATGTGGGCCAAACATATATATGTTGAATACCCAAAATGCACAACTTTGATGTGCCACATGCCTCAAAAACCTAAACCATGCACCCACACAGAGCGAGGTTCATCAAGCGTACTACATATGATGGTCCCCTTCCCCCTCTTCACTGCATACTACATGCTCCTGCCGTAATATATGTACATGCTCCTGCCGTAATATATGTACAACCCTTCCACACCGACTCCGACGACCACTCCGGCGACGACTCCGACGACCACTCCGGCGATGACTCCGATGACGACGGACAACTGGTTAGTCATCTATACCCATTTATGTGTCGAATAGACCATAGGGTTTCTCTGGTTACTCCTGCCGTCCCCTTTTTGGAATAGAAATCATGTGGTTATGTTCTCCCAATCCATGAAATCTGAGTAAGTTTCGTTGGATCCGTGTAGTGTATTGATTGTTTGAATGGTACAGGTTATAAGTGATTAGTTGTTTCATCTGTGCAAATGATTTCTGCTAGTAATCCGACGAGGGTTAGCGTTCGTGCTAATAATTCCTAGCCAGGACTTGACAAATGATTTTGAATGACCTACATATGTTTGTGCCATTATTTTCTTCAAGATTGGTCTGTACATATACGACTGTGCTTAAAAATTGAACCATAATCTCTGGATATGTATAAATAAATAGCCATAAATTTCTAATCCTACTTCACGACATGTAATCAGTGATTTGATGCCAAATTTGTTTTACTATTTGTATAGGTGTTGTCTGACGATGTGGACAGCGCGGATGAAGATGCCCAGAGGAGGTACAAGAGGCGAATCCTGAGGGAGCTTTATGCAGGAATGCATAACAGGCGTATTAGGACCTAGAACGACAGCTATGGATGCCCATTTTGCAACCACAAGCTTCATGGCGCATATCTAAGTGTTCTGGCGCATGCAAGAGGATGGGCCGTTGGCTCCTTCAAGCAGAAGTATTCTCGCAGGGTGGCGCACGGCGCGTACGCCGAGTACCTGGAGAAGCTTCAGGATCATGCCGGCCGCATGTGAGATGAGATGTGGGATGGATCGAACTATGTATGCTTGAGTATGCTTAATGATGGTTGACCTATGTACTTATGGTTGAACTATGTTTATGTACGTGTACGCTTATTATCTATGGCTGAGTATGTTAAATATTTCGTCAAAATTTGGTAAAAATTACAAAGGGCGACCAATAAACCAGGACGGAGGTAGTACGTCAATCACACACTGTTCCCAAAATTGGAACCGTGTGCAATGACTTTCATTTTTCCTGTTGCGTCAATCACACACGGTTCGCTCTAGCAAACCGTCGCCCCCACAATTCTTTGTGGGATAGAAAACCCTCACCACCCAATTCAAAAAAGAAAAAAGAAAACCCTCACCATCCCCACGTCACAAAAACCCTCACCCCGCCCGCCACCCCCTCGGCCCCTCCGGAATGTTCTCCATTCACACCTGCACAAGCTCCTCCGCGTCTATGCCATGGCACTGCCTATCGTGGCGGTAAACACTTAGCTTGACGCCTGCCACCGCCGCCAGGCTGCCGGAAAATCCCACCGCATTTCGCCACTTCTGCTTGCCGCCGCCTATCGCCATCGACTTTCTCGACGCTGCTCGAGGTCAACCAAGCTCCGCTCGATTGGGGAATCTGCCGTACTGAGGGTTCTTTCTCATGGACGACAAGGTAGCTAATTTAATGAGATATTATCTCATCTCTTATCCTAGTTCATCTGCCTCCTTTAATCACCCGGCGGAAAACGTCGTGAATTCATTTTTATTCGAGCTGATTTGAGGGTTTTCTTTCATTCATAGAATGTACAGTGCGCCGACACTTCAGGACTTTGCGACCGCCGCCAGAGATTCCATCTCGCCGTACCAGATAACTTGAGGACGCGCACGGTATGTTCAATCTCACCCTAAATCAGTTGGCATGGCCTACTTTCCTGAACATATTCTAAATATTGCTACATTTGGATAAAAGGTGCCACATGCACCATATACGTCAAAGAGGATTTTTTTCCCTCTTCTTTCTATATTAGGCAAATTAATGATGTATTATTGTTCTTTCGATTACTCTCATATTTCCATGACATCATGTTTACCCTATCTGTTTAATTATAGATTTTTGTCCTTCGATTTCAACTGCTATATAGTTCTTTCAATTTGGGCCCATATTTGCATGTTACCGTATTTTCTTTAACAATCCTACTATTTTCTGCAGAACATCCCTTGCTATGCAACAGATTATGTAGTGCACAATTTTTCCCTTTACATAGATCAAGGCTCCACGGATGTCATACTACGCACAAACCATGGATTTACAATCGTTGCTACTGTAAGACTTGATGAATGTGGTGACTCCTATTTTGCCACTGGCTTTTGGAAAGAAATTGCAAAGTTATATGGACTGAAAGCTGGCACTACACATAAAAGGGCCTGGTCATGAGATATATGCTAACTTCCCGACAAAATCATCCGTCCAGACTTTGTTCGGAGTAAGTTTTCTTTTCAACTATCTGCATATGTTGACTTACCCAGTAATGTCAAATGAATTGTGTAGTATTTAAGCAACCAATTGTTATTCCCTTTTCTTACTATATTCCTACCTAATAACTTCTAGTTACCAGTACACTTTTCTATTGCCCTGTTTTAACTAAATATTCCCTGTACTCCCATTTCTATCAGAAAGCGCCGCTAACAAGGAGACTCCGGAGGTGTAGAATGGGGCTGCCAACAAGCGGAGGTGGGGCGAGCTAGAACCGCAAGCGACTCCGGCAGGCCTAGACTTCATCAGTAGCCTCCCCGATGATATGTTGAGAGTCATCATCTCCCTCCTCCCAATCAAATATGCGGCACGGACAACCGTCCTTTCCCGGCGGTGGCGCCCCCTATGGAACTCCAGCCCTCTCGACCTCATTGACACCCACGAGCTCTGCCATGGCTATCGCAAAAGCTTGGATGCGTTCTCCAAGATCCTCGGTAGTCACCTTGGCCCAACCAAAGGCCTTAGAATGGGCAAGTTCCGTTCCAACGGCAAGGACCGAGCCAAGCTTGATGAGTGGTTCCGATCCCACGCCCTAGATCAGCTCGAGGAGCTCACTTTTAATGATGGGCATATGCGGTCGCTGCCAACGTCCGCACTCCGCCTTGCGCCCACGCTGCACGTCGCCAAGTTTAGAAACTTCCATTTCCCGCCCCTTAATGACGCGCCCGCTCTTATTCTACCATGACTGAAGCACCTCGAGCTCGTCGTCGTCTGCTTCGTCATTGTACTGCACTTGAGTACCTTCGTCTTCAGGCGATCAATGGGTTGAGTACCTACCACATCACCTCCATGACTCTCCAGACTATTTATGTGTGTTGCTGGTGCGGCAGGAAGATATCACAAGATGTGTACCATGGTATGGTCATTGAGGACACACCTGCACTTGAGAGATTACTTGTAGTTGATCAAGAAGGTCCAACAAGAATCAATGTCATTTCTGCGCCGAAATTGACAGTGGTGGGCTACTCGTCTGACAAATACTCCGAACTTGTTATTGGATCCACACCCGTTCAGGTACAACAGCCGCCTTCTACCTCTCCTTCTACAAATTAACATTATTTCTAATTTTGAAGATGTTTGTTCGTCTGTCATTCAGAAAATGATTTCGACAAGCTTGACCCCGAAACTGCACATAGTGAAGGTCTTGGCACTAGAATCTATCAGCCCCGACCTGGAGCAAGTTGTCAGTTTCCTGAGATGCTTTCCATGCATGGAGAAGCTATATATCAAGGTGATGCTCCTTTCCTGTTAAATGTTAACCATAAGGGAGTTCAATTTGTGACACCTTTTTCCAAGTTTACAATGACAATGTACTACGATTCTGAAGGTTCTTTTGGAGGATTTCAGTACATACATGTCCCCCCCCCCATATTGGTTGCTTGATCCATATGGTTACAATCAATAAGCATTTCTCCTTTGGATTCATCTGTACTAGTTTTCTTAGGGAACTTTTCATCCACTCCAACCTCTTGTGAAGAAGGCTACATTTTTCTAGAATGTAATCAAATTCCCATGTTAATCATGTTAGATCGAAGATGGCATGTTAGTGCATTTTACAAATCCTGCAAACCAAATAGGCATGTCGTAATGTTCAAAACTGCATGTAGACACTAACACGTTTTCTTCTTTTGCAGATAAGATTAGGCCCAGTGGTGGATAATGTGATACAATATAACAATCACCACTACAAAAAAAGACACATCCGTGACATTTTGGGCCGAACGAAAATCTTTTGTCATACTTATGACACTTCTATGATGATAATTGTGACAAAACCCGGTATCATCATAGATGTGGTGGGGTCCTACTTCTATGACAAAAAATCATGACAGAAAATGGGCTTTTCGTCCTGGGCGGGCCGGAGATGCAGCTGCATGACATTCTTTGGGCCGTCCATGACGGAAAAAACCATGGTAGAAGCGAGGGCGCGGAAAATATCGGGGAGTCCCCGGTTACGGTGGGTGGTCGGGGGCGATGCGCGTTTCTCTCATACGTACGCGCGTGTGTGCGAGGCGTTGGGCTCTAACTGAACCCGAGCGAGGTGTTGGGCTCTAACTGAACCCAAGCGATTGCACTGTAGGCTACGCGTTACTGAACCCGAGCGATCGATCGATGGCTGTTAACTGAACCCGATCAAGCGATTCCTTCGCTACTGCTGCTAACTGAAGCCGATCGATGCTGCCTCTGGATGAACAGTGAGCATTGCGGGGGGGTGGATGAACAGTTCTCGGTGGGGGTGGATGAACAGGACCCCGTGGTGTTGCCTCTGGATGAACAGGACCCCGATCGTTCGAGACGGTTGGGGCTGGATGAACAGGACCCCGTGGAGGGCAGGATCAATAGGACCACCCCGTGGAGGGGCAGGATGAACAGTAGATGGTGGAGGGCAGGATGAACAGTAGCCCGCGGAGGGGTGGTTGAATAGGAGCCCGTGGAGAGGGTTGGTTGAACAGTAGCCGGTGGAGGCTGGATGAACAGCAGCCCGTGGATGAACAGTCACAGGTGGAGGCTGGAGGAGGTCGACGGTGGATGAACAGTAGCCCGTGGAGGCTGGAGGGGGTCGACGGTGGAGATGAACAGTATCCCGTGGAGTCCCATTTTGCGGTACGCCACACCCCTCCCGATGAACAGGACCCCCGTTTCGACTGTAGCGCTCCAACACAAGTCCGTTTCCTCCGTTTTGCAGTACGCCACACCCCTCCCGATCAACAGGACCCCCGTTTCGACCGTAGGAGGTCCGTTTCCTCCGTTTTGCGGTACGCCAGACCCCTCCCGATGAACAGGATCCCGTTTTGAACGTGGCCGGTCGAACACAAGGCCGTTTCCTCCGTTCTGCGGTACGCCAGGCCTCGTTTCCATCGGCTATTCCGTCCAAGCCGGTTGGCTCCGTTTCCTCCCGATGAACACGACGCATTCCGTTGCCTCCCCATGAACACGACAATGACGTTGTTTCTCCGTTCCGACCCAGCCATGTACACGAGCCTTGGCCGTACGTACGCGCGAGTAGGCGTTCGAGACCCCGCCCGTATGTACGTACGTGGTCGTATTTACTTTCTTGCACCCTGGCCGCTGTACGTATGTGTACATGCTACGTGCGTGCCTCTACATCGACCAGTATGTACGTACACGTTCGCGACCAGAATGACAACGCTACGTACGCTTTGACCAGGTGGGTCCTGACTGTCAGGCACTTCCTTGCCTGCGAAGATGTAGCTGGTGGGTCCCAGCAGTCAGGGGGGCGAATCGTTTTTTTTTTACCCGGACGCACTTCCTTACATGCGAAGATGTAGCTGGTGGGTCCCAGCAGTCAGGGGGAAATGTTCTTTTTTGTGAAATACGGTGGCCCGTCCGGTGGGTCCCTGCTGTCAGGTGGAGGAATAATTATTTTGCGCGTAATAAGGAGGCACTTCCTTGCTGCGGTCATGGACCCAGCTGTCAGCCTCTCCACGACAGTACTCTTCCGATGGAAGTCGTTCCTTGACCACGTTGACCACGCCACGCCAAGAGCACCAGGGCGGTGGATGACGGCGAGGCCTAGGAAGGGGACGACACGGAGCCGGGGAAGACGCGGCAGTGGAAGCCCGCGCGGAGAGGAGTACGAGGGTTCACTGGTTCGGCTACGGTGTGAGGCTGCCATCGCCGCAGGGCCTGGCCAGCAGTGGGAATGGTAGGGGCGGTGAGGCCTCCGCGGCAGCACAGCCGGCCACGGGAAGCAGGAGCATGCGGCACGACCGGCGCTGCTTTGGGCGGCTGGAGCAAGAAGACCAAAGGTTGAAGAAACACTACGGCCGTTGGATGGACATCGTACGATCACTAGAGCTAGAATTGTTCATATTGACTAAGTTGACAAAGCCCTTGGTACGCGTCAACTTAGTAGGCCCACAGGTCAGCTTCCGAAACGGTGCGCCCTAGATGTCAGGGGGAGGAATCATTTTTTGGGCAGGTGAAGCTAGAATATCCGAGATTGAAGAAGAAGCACGGCATCCGTTGGATGGACATCCAACGGCCACTGCTGCTAGAACCGTGTGTTGACTATAATAAGTTGACAAAGCCTTGCATACGCGTCAACTTCTTTTTTTAGGGGACGCGTCAACTTAGTAGGCCCACAAGTGTGTGGGAGAGAACTTATAGCCCATTTGCGATTTGTAAGAATGTACAGCCCATTTTTTAATTCTAATGGAATTTACTACAGCCCATTTACAGTTTGTTAAAAGTACAGCCCATTTCAACCAACCGTTCAAAATAGAATTCAATAAAATTTCCCACATTTTGATGGGATCCGAAATATTTTTATCCTGAAATTTCTAGTCAGATTAAATACAATTTCAATATAAATTTATATTACATAAAAATCCAACGAAACATTGCGCACGCAACAATTAATGAAATTAAAATTTTCAATATCCAAAAATAATATTTTATAAAGTAATTACGTGTTTGGTGCATTTTTTATAGTTACTGCCCAGTTTTTATAATTACATCCCATTTATTATTTCTTAAAGCCCGTTTTCTTGTTAAGCCTAATGCATCCCTCCTAGGAAAGATTTGCAGCCCAGCGGGGCGGAGAATAACAACTTGACCTTGCCTGGGTATTCCTAAAAAAGTATAGCTGGGCTAGCCATTTTCAGCTTGAAAAAAATTAATATCTGGGCTGGATATCTGGCCTGGGCTAGACGGGCCACAACCCGCCCAGTTAATAGCTGCAACGATGTTTTCGTTGTTGTTCAGAGGAGAAAAAATAATATCTGGCTAAACATCGCTCAAGAAAAACTCTGCAGTGCTCACACCTCAAAAACACAAATACTGCTCGAGCTGCTTGGTCCCAGCTGTTGGCCGCTTCTTGTGCAATTCTCTCATTTATTGACTACATAGGTTCACAATGGTGTGGGATCGTGATGTCAGGAAACCAGGAGGAAGCAAAAAAATTATAATTTTATATACTAATAAGGAGGCACTTGCTGTCATCCTCTCCAAGTAAAGTCATCTCCTCATCCTCATGTCCATTGACCATGTTGACAACGCGAGACGGCGGCGCCACGGCGAGCGCAACAACTCGAAGGACGACGGAGAGGGCCTTGCGGGCCCTACGGATGGTCTGATACAGCGCCCGCTGCTCATTCGGGAAGCCAGGATCATAGGGCCACATGTCCGCGACGGCATTGGCGTTCGCTTGTTCACCGGTGCTCGTTGAGGAGACGGAGGTTGCAGCACAGGTCCTCCTGCGCTGGTAGCTCTTCCGCCATTAGGGCGTCGAAGTGCAGCTGCACCTGCTCTATGGTGAACACAGCATGAACCGGCTTGGACAATGGTGCCAGCTCCTGGTCGGAAGCTACGTCCATCGTCTGATTGTCGTCGCTCAGCTCGGCGAGGTAGTTGGCGAGCCAGCATGTTCGGCTGTTGGACCGACCCGCTGCCAAGCACGAGTCTGACTGCCCTGGCCCACCCAGACCGCCTCCCTCGCCCGCGCTTGCTTTCCGCCCGAAACGGTCAGCGCCGCCCGCCCCGCTTCCTGGTGCATGTGATTGCTCCGCCTTCAAACGACACAAGTTCCGTCCGTCCATCCGTCCTTCTGCCGCCCACATTAATGATACACGGTTGCCAAGGCGGCTACTCCGGCGCCACATGTCCGTCCCTGTGCCGCCCACCATTGCTATATAAACTGTTGCGCCGGCCATAGCCACAGTCATCCGCATCCGTTCATATTCTCCTGTCCACACCACTATTGCCCACCATGGCTTCCTCGTGCTCCAGCGCTCTTCGGGACGGGCGGACGACAGACCACAAGGAGATGGCAGCCATTGCTGCCGACTGGCTGGCCGACAGGCAGCCGGAGGACGACGACGTCCCAATGGAGAACATGGTAGTCGACGATCCAGCGCCAACCCGCTCCTCCGCGCCATCCTCGCCGGTGCATTTCACCATGACCATCGGCGAGGCCCGTGCCCAATATATGGACACAGTGAGGCAGAAGCGTGAGGAGCAGTTCCGGGAGGCGCAGGCCAACGCCGCCTACAACCACCATCTCCTCCAGGAGCACCTGCAGGCGGAGTGCAGATCGTCGTGGAGCGGGCGGAGCAGGAGGCGCTGCTCGACTCGTACCGCTCCGCCCGCGAGGGCCGCCTCGAGCACTGGCGGTACCGCATGCGGGTGGCGGAGGCTGCGGCCGCCTACAAAGAGGGCGATGAAGCGGCCGAGGCGCTGTTTGACGAGACCGAGGATGAGGCAGAGGACAATGCCGGCTCCGACGAGGCCCTGCTCCGCCGAGGCCTCGCGGCGCCAACAACGAGGCAGAGGACACCGCCGGCTCCGCCGAGGCCCCACCCTGCCAGCAACGAGGGAGAGGATTTTCCCCCGCTCCGTCGAGGCGCCGCCCGCCGGCAACGAGACAGAGGACATCGCCGACTCCGCCGAGGCCCCGCCCCGCTGCCAACGAGGCCGCGCCACACAGAAAACGAGGAAGAGTAGAACACGGTAGGTCGCCGCCGCTCGGGTCCAAGTAAGGCCACCGCTGCTACCCTCCGGTTGCTGGCACTGAATTGTACATCATGGAGCAATTCTATGATTACAGGCTGATTGAAGAGCGCTCCGTGGTTGAGCAAGCTCATGAGATAGTCATTTGCTAGAGAACTTGAGCACTTCAGTTGTATGCTACCGGACAATGTGCGAAGTAAAAAGGAACAGAAGGAGTACAAAGAGTTTGAGCAGCTTTTTAGCGTTCCTGTACATTGCAATCACAGCGATTCACATGTCATAGAGAACATTCAAAACAATCGATGATTATGCATCTAAGCGATTCACATGTCAGAGCCAATATTTACTTCACAACTAAAGAAAAAAGAAAAAATGGATCGACGCTGCTAACAGCAAAGGGCGTCCCATTCGAAAATATCAAACGCATGTCTTCTTGCTAAAATCAATGAGCAAAATTTGACAAGGTTTTCCCATTCCAAAATATCAAATGCCTATGATTGTGGAATGGGCAGGGTTTGCCATCAGTTCAGACATTGACATGCCACCTCGTGCTAAATAAACCAGCTGTTCTTTTTGTGCAGTTCCACCAAAATCAACCAAATTCGTGCGTAGCTTGTATGATTTCGCCCTTATATGTTGCGACGCCTTGAACTTATCGGCACCTCCTTTCTTGTGGTGGAAATGAATGATTCGATGTATTCATGAACATTTTGTGCAGTTCCCATTGAAATCAAGCTGAGCACCCCTGTTTGCACAAATACAAAAAAAGTGATTAGTATAAAGCAAACTGTACTATGAATTGACAGTTTAAACAGGCACCTACATGGTCCATGTAGAGCACACTTTTACAAAAATGGAACTCACCGGAAAGAATCCTAGAACAACATTGTACTCGTGCATCACAGCAAGAAAATAGAGATTTGTTAGTCCTTCTGAGCTGAAGTTAGTTTGGTCTTGTGGGGGGTAATGTAACCATCCTTCAACTTCTCCTTCTGATGAGAAGATAGACAGGGCTTCTTCATCCTGGCATAATCGGAACTAGTCACTTCACGTGCTCCATATTCTTCTTCAAAGGAGGATGATCCTGTTGTGCAAAGACAAGAGGATAACTAAATGCTAGCATCCCTGTTTGCTCGAAAAAAAGGAAAGGAAATATTTAAAACAACACAGATGAAGCACTTCTCAAGGACAATACCACTTTTTGATGACAGCATCTAAACAGTAGAACAACACCAATAGAGATGACAAAGCTCAATCATATGGATGAAATCAGTGGGCGAGTACCAACCTTTGTCAGGAGGCTTATTGTGTAGAGCATACAGATGAAGCACTTCTCCAGAACCATCTGTTGCTATCTACTGTGGTGGCCATGCTTACTATATACTCCTCGATTAGATTAATGTTTCCAACATCTTCTTGTGCAGTTCCACTAAAATATATGGTATCTTCAAAGAAGATCCCTGTTTGCACAAGTAGACATAATTACGTATTACATTAAGAGTGGCATCAAATCAGTGGCAAAACAATTGCTCGTTCCAGCCATAGCAATAAATTAAGATGCAAAACTATATCATTACTTGTGTCATCACAGGTCCAGTGCTTCATTACAGCACCATGAGTTGATTTTTGTTTTTCTTCCGCTTGTTCTTCCCCTTCATCACTTGGTTCAATAACAGACAAGCTTCGCCTTCAATGTAAGATTTGGCATGTCAATTAGGTTGCACAAGTATAGCACTAAACAATGACATTAATTTTCTGATGAAAGTGGCAAAATACAGGCCAACAGTTGTGAAATACCCTTATCTTACCTCAATGGGATATTACGGTGCACATACAGATTGGAAGTCTTGTGTCCATTTGTGCAGTTCACTAAAATCAAGCAACATTACCGTACAAGTAGCACAACATATGAAAGCACACTGCAGAATCACGTGAAAGAAGGCTAGTACTGACCTCTCATGACGCGGAATTCAAACAACTCACAAGAAGAAGTTCTGAACCAAATTTGCCAACACGGATAGGAAGTAAGATCTCCTCTTGTGCAATTCCACTAAGATCAAGCAATCAAGGAACATTGTCGGTGTGACATTTTGGTTGAACTGCACAAAACACTCTTAAAACAAAAGTGTTTTGTGCAGTGCAACAAAATGTCACAATGGCAACGAGGTGAAGTAGATAACCCTGTTTACACAGAGGTGCAAAGGAAACAACTAGTGGTCAATAACGGTGGATGACACAGAAGCCAACAAAAAGAAGCATCTACCTTATCTAAATGGGAAAGAAAGCAAGACAGTAGCATTTCTCAAATGGTGGCATTGATTAATATTAACAGAGAGATTATATTAACAATAAAATTCGTTAAACATGTAATTTGCTTTTAACTGTGGCATTGCATCAATTTTCCAGCGGCATTATTAGAGGGTGTTTTTTTACAGGGACATTTTGGTGGAGGGACTAAAAAACTCCGTGTCAGTCCCATTTAAACCAAACAGGAGGGACTTTTAGGGACTAAAAGTGGGCATTTGGGACTAAAGAAAGAAGACCCTGAAGGAGTCTTTTTGGGATTTTTTCCAACAGTTGCCCCTGCCACGCATCACACCTTGTCTCTATTAGTTCACTACTAGGGGTAACATGGTCTTTTAGCATGTCATTTAATAACCTCTAGTCCATGTTTAGTCCCTGGAACCAAGCAGGTAGGGACTAGGGAGTTTTTAACCAAACAGGGCCTTAGATTAACAACAGCTAAAGAGTTGCACGGGACAGTGGACGCACCAGCACCATGTGCATCTACCGATGTACTGGGGTGATGCACAGTCTGTTGCAACAAAGAACAAACAACCAAGGAGCATATTTGTGTTGGTCCCAGTTTTGTTATCTTTAGACACCTTTCCCTATGTGAGCGCAGCAAATCTAGTCCTGCTCAAACTCTACAGCCTTGTCCCCCAAAACAAAAGATCAGTTCGTTACAGATGTGCGTACTGCATTTGTCATTGTTTTCCCTTTTCGACCAACGTAGGTGCTGGATAGCCAGTCTGTACTAGTACTTTCCCCACTTCCTTTCCTCTGTGAACCACGTCCTAGATTTATGCTATACAACTTTCCCCACTACTTTCCCCCATTCCTGTCCTCTTTGAACCACGTCTTAGATTCATGCGATACAACTTTCCCCACTACTTTCCCCCTTCCTTTCCTTTTTGAACCACGTCCTAGATTCATGCTATACAATTTTCCCACCACTTTCCCCCATTGCTTTCCTCTTTGAACCACATCCTAGATTCATGGTATACAACTTTCCCCACTACTTTCCTGTTTGATCCAACACCTAGATTCGAGTGCAGAAGCAGGAAAAGCCCACATGCAGCTAGAGCAATGCATGTGGAATAAGTAAATTATACCTTAAGGTTCTTGGGGTGTGGTTCGGTGGGCGACCAGAGGCCGTTCGACCCACACTATGTACGGCGGCGAAGAAGAAGGGGTCGGAGGCCCTCTCGTGCCGCCGCTGGTTGAAAGTGAATAGCTCGCCGGTGGTGGATTCCCTCCCTCGCCGACGGCGACAGCGTTAAGCCTCCTTCCCTTCCCGGCGGACGGCTCTTTGACCAGCAGTGAGGGGAGAGAGAGAGGCCAGCGAAGTATTGTTTAGATCTGGAGAGGGTGAGAGAGTGTGAAGAGAGCAACTACAAGCAGACCAGCAGTGAGGGGAGAGAGAGAGGCCAACGAAGTCTTGTTTAGATCTGGAGAGGGTGAGAGAGTGTGAAGAGAGCAACTACAAGTGCTGAGGCTCCAGCGTGTATATATATACTGGAGAGAGTGTGAAGAGTGCAAATCCTAGAAAACAAGCGCCGAGGCTGCAGCTTATATGTGATGAGGTGATTATACGGTCACTACGAGATCGTATAGCTCCGTATCCATCCATTTTGACCAGTCAAAGAATCCTCCTGGCACGAATTATGCTCAAGTGTAGTTATCGAACCCGAGACCTCAAGTTTGATGAGCGAACAGGCTAACCAGCTACACAACCCTCCCGTTATGTTCAACGAGAGGAAAATAACCTTTTATACGTTCCTGCATTCGTCTGACAAGCATGTCGTGTTTTTTTTGTGTGTGGGAGTCATTGGGATTTAAATCATAATCGTGTCATGTGGCTTTGGTGGTAAGACTATCCACAGTGGTGCAGAAATAATGCAGCCTTAGTCACCTTACCTCTCTCCACGTAGTACGTTGGGTCCCACCAGTCAGAGGGTGAAACAAAAAAATTAATAAGAAAAATTGAAAGCGCCAGCGGTGTATCTTACCTCACACATCTCGCTACTGCTCGGGAACACTGTCCAATTGATCCCTCTGTTCGCTCACGTACTATTTTAAGTGAATCCTTATTATAACATGCACACAATTTTGGGCACTTGTATTCGACCTAAGTCAGTGTGCCACCGTATCTCATACGACTCCCTCCGTCTAGGTGTAATAAGTCACGTTAGAAGGTGCAGCGGGACCAAGGTGCAAGCAGATTGGAGGAGAAGGAGAAACTTGACCGGTCATTCCTCCAATCAAAGCCCTGATTTCTGTCTCTAAATGCAACAATTAATCCAAACAACTAAGAGATGCCTCTTCTCTTCTTGTACGTACTCCATTTGTATCTCACTTCCTGTGGCTTCGCACTCACACGATTTTCCTATTCTATGAACCTGTGTGTGTGTGTGTGTGTGTGTGCGCGTGTGCGTGTGTGTGTTTAACAGCACGTGTGTGTTAGAGAGAGCGACAGATCGACCTACTCCTACAGAGAGATGGTGTGTAGTGTACGATTTTAGCCACGAGAGTCGGTGCATCCTCTCGTTTCCGGGTGTCCGGTAGGGACAGGCGGACAGCTGCCACGCCCGCTCCTGGCCAGCCTGGCCCACCCAAAGCCCCTCCATCGTCCGCGCGCGCTTCCTGCCCAAAACGGTCAGCGCCGCTCCAAAGAATCGGTGCCGCATCCATGCCCGGGCAGAGCGGACGCGACCTCTCACTGGCGCCTGCGTTGAAGGGAGAAGCGGATTCAAGAGTGATGGTTGCTTCGTCCGTCCAACTTACTGCTGGGTCTATGTGATTTGACGGCTCATTGGTCATTATTACTGAGGTGGTAGGACTGTTGGATGTCCCACGCTTTCGGCGAAAGGAGGTACTACTAGATTACAATTTTCTCCATTCTTACGGCGGAGGAGTGCAAGAGCAGTGAAAACATGCAGGCTCAGTGATTACATGGCCCACCTCACACTATCACCATATTTTCTGGACACCGTGCGACACCTAACTCTTTACATAGTACTACTTGTATAGTACGTACTGTAATTTATCAGCGAGATAGTACAATGCTATGAAGCTTCCAGCTTCTGTTACATGTATCTTGCGTCCAAGGTTGCCCGTTACAACATTTCATCAAACACAAAGGAGACTAACATGCATGCTATTGCATCTCAATGATTGACATATCATAGCAAATATGTAATCCCTCCGTTCCAAAATAAGTGTCTCAACTTTATGCTACATACGGAGCAAAATGAGTGAATCTACACTCTAAAATACGTCTATATACATCAGTGTTTGGAGTATGTACTAGTAGTTCATATTGAAATCTACTAAAGGACATATATATTCCAAACAATATGATAATCTCTCTAACCAAGGTAGTAGGGACGAGGAGTAAACGGAGGGAGTACTAGTAAAAAATTCTCCTCGTCCTGCGAGCCACCGCGCGCGTGGGCGAGGGATCGGAGCGGGCGTAAGGCGTACAATACTACTACTACTCATGCAGTCCCTAGCCATTGAAACAGAGACAGCTAAAGAAAAAAAGATTCATGCAGTCCCTAGCCCTTGAACCATAAACCCTAACCAGGCTTTAATTTGCTGGCAACGTCGGCGCTTACTAAGAAATGAAGTTTGCAACCCTTTGACCATCGGATCATTTTGTGCAGTTTCACCAAAATCGAGATGAGCATCCCTGTAGTAAAGAAATTGAAGAAGCGTGATTAGAATAAGATTACTGGGACTAGTTGATGAGACATAAACTCATCACAAATACAGTATGTAGAAGCCAGTAGAGGTATGTGCGGGGTAAAGAAGTAGAGAAATATCCACATGGAGTGATGTGGGCAGCTGGAGCAGTGGTGCAAGCCGGCTGTAAAGGGAGTTGTACCTGAGGGATGTCGGGACGTAGCTCAACCTAGAGGAGGGTGGCGGGAGGAGGCAACTACCCATGTCGCGGCAGTGAGCAATGGACGAAGGCAACCTCGCTGGCTTTGTGAGAGAGAATGGCGGGGACCCCTGATCGGGACGTGCCGACAGTGGGTTTTCGTCGTCGGCGACGGCGACCGCATCTACACTAAGCATCCACCCCTTTCCCCGGCGGATGTGATCCGCCGAGATGTTAGAGATGTGGCCACAGTGGTTTTGTGCGAGAGAGTGTGAAAACTGAAGAGAGCAACCCCAGCAAGCAACCATGTAGGCTCGTCCTGCCTATGTATATAGTGGAGCGGTTTCCTTTTCTCTCCATATGAACCTATTTATATTGCGTACGTGCCACTGAAGAAGAAAAAAACTTTATTTATAAATGATGCGGCACCTACTACTCGTTCTCCTATAAACCTTGCGCTTGGCATCTCCAAACTATTAACCTTGCGATTGGCTCTTCGCCTCTTCGGGAAGTCGAGCAATAATGGTACTGCAGTATATATCGTTCTGGCTATATGAGACCGAATGAATTGCTGCACGTCCACCACGTGGCGAGGGTCGAGGGGCGAGGGAGAGTGCGTATTATTACATCCGTTTTAATATGGACTACATACGGAGCAAAATGAGTGAATCTACACTCTAAAATACATCTATATACATCAGTGTTTGGAGTATGTACTAGTAGTTCATATGGAAATCTACTAAAGGACATATATATTCCAAACAATATGATAATCTCTCTAACCAAGGTAGTAGGGACGAGGAGTAAACGGACGGAGTACTAGTAAAAATTTCTCCTCGTCCTGCAAGCCACCGCGCGCGTGGGCGAGGGAGCGGGCGTAAGGCGTAGTAAGCAAGCTTCACCTCATCCTGCGAGCCACCGCGCCCGTGGGCAGGGGAGACAGCGTACTAAGCAAGCTTCTCCTTGTTCTGCGAGTTGACGGGACACATCAAAAGTACTCCAGTGTATAGAGCCTTGCCTCTAAGGTAGGCCCCACATGGTTTGCCTCTTTTTTAACATAACGCGTCAAGTCGCAATTTGTTTGTTCACCTGTGGTAGACGATCCTCCCTCCATCTAGTGGACAACCAGTACACGTGTCAAGTTACCACGTGGGCTGCCTTTTCATACAGAAATGAGCTCCACCGTGTACACGCATGGGTGTGGTTGGGAAAGAGACGAGAGTACGTGCGCCGTGCGTGCACCTCTTCTCTTCGTGCACGTCCCCCACCTACGTGGGTGTGTGTGAGAGATACAAACCTAGACAAATGGCTTGTGCGTTCGTGAGTGTTTTTTGATTTTTTTGGGGGGGAGGTTGATTTCGTGAATGTATTTGTGGGAATATGTGTCGATGACATCTCAAACAAAATTTTGCATGCAATGTGTGTGAAATGGAGGCCTATCCATATCATATATAGAGGGTCGGGCGATCCACGAGAAGAGAGGGAGGGGTCATAGATATCGATAGAGTCGGAGAGAGGATCAAGTGGGTGGGTGCGAGATCGATGAAGAGAGCCATCAAAATTGTGTGTGTGTGCAAGTCAAAGATATAGGGCGACTGACCTAGCTACCGGAACGTCAGAGGGCACAGGTCAAGTTCGTGTGTGGCAGGGAGACATGACTAGAGCGCTTGATGTATCGGTGTGTGTGTGTGCGTGTGTGCGAGGGGGTGGGGGAGGGGTAGGCAGAGGCCTAACTATAGAGGTAGAACGACTCGTATATGTGTTGAGAAGGAGAGACCCAGCTATGTCTTGAGGGAGATCGGTCGACATCCATACATAACTGAAGGACGGAAAATAGGATGGGACAGAGAGAGAGGAGAGAGAGAGGGAGGGAGAGGGGTAGAGTGCTGGATGGGTGATGGAGTTGCTTCTCGAAGATGGTGGGAGAGGCCTACTAGACAAACTGAGGGTGGAACTACAATATTATCAATAAGAGTGGGGATGTGTTTCTATGTGTGCCTGTGCGTGATAGATCTGTCGGGACACATCCATGGATGATGAAGGGGAACCATGTGTTTGGTAAGCAAACCTAACTAGATCGGTAGATCAATTGTTGTTTGTCGGAGGAAGGGAGAGACATAACTAATGAGGTAGATCGATCGACGCGTGGGGAAAACGAGTTATAAGGACCTAGCTAGCTATATGTATAGCGGGAGATCGATCGGTGTACGTCCATTTGTTAGAGGTAAATAAGGCTCGACGAGATGGATAGACAGAGAGAATGGAGCTAGGAGGTGGTGCGAGAGGCCTAGCTACTAGCTAGATAGGGGGAGGAGTGTGCGGTTGTGAGATCGATGAAAAGAGGGGCGAGAGTTTACACGTGAGTGGGACCGTATGAGAGACACAAGGCAAGGACACATAAATGAGGAGATTGAAGGTGCGTGTGTATGTTGTAGGCAGACATCGCTGGAGAGGTTTATCGATCGGTGTGTGTCGGAAAGGAGTTGTGGAGACTGTGGGAGAACGACCTAAAGAAGAAGAAAATGAATGTGCGTGATGGATAGAATGCTGAGGGAGGGGGAGGGCGAGGAGGGCGTGTGCATGCACGAGAGAAAGTTAGTGGTAGCTACAAAGGTTAGAGGATTGTGTGGGTGTAAGAGACTAAAAAAGATCATAATTTGATATGAAAGTGGATTCATATATTTGAATAGGAGATCATAGTGTTTTAAACATATGCATGCACGAATATAGCGGTGATACGCGTGTTGTGGTTTTGCACATGTTATACCATAATGTGATAATGCATGGCATTTGCAACTCACAGCTAAATGTCAAACAATCTAAACCATACTATACATCGAACAATCTCACATTTTATTTGAATTTGTGATAATGTGTGGCGTTTGCAGCTTACAACTAAATATCGAACAATCTAAACAATACTATATATCGAACATTCTCACATTTTATTTGAATTTGTGGTAATGTGTGGTGTTTGCAACTCACATCTAAATACTTGTAGGTGTAGGGGGCGGGGCACCATACATAATGTGATAAACACATTATACATATGAGACATGGTTTAGTTTGTGAAGATCTAGCTAGAGCTTGAAATGTACTATGATTTGAAATCAACATAAAGTGGATTCAAAAAATCGAGTCCGAGTTCATATAGTACACATAGTTCATATGTAACTCGAGACTAATCATGTGGTGTGCTGTGAAGATAATACACAAACGATGGTTTAACTTGATAATAATGACGATTGTAGATCTTATTAAAATAGAGAAACGAATTCAAATGCTTTGACTTCACAACAATCATTATTGTAGATCTTATTCAAATAGAGAAACGAATTCAAATTTAGTTCATATTGACGCGGTAGTATATACATTTGGAATGCACTAAAACGTTCATTTGAGTACTAGGTTGCATGCATTATACATGTAGCGAAATATTTTAATTGAACATAACATGAATTCAAAGTTTTGAATGACATTTGTAGTGTGAATTGATTTGGTACAGTACACGTTAGGCTTGTCCGGAAATTTCAACCCGCGCCTTGTTAGCCCGAAATATTTAAGATATATCTTTGTCTCGTTGTGCTCCGACAACTCCCTCCATCTCAACCCGCGCCTTGCTATTCCAAAATTACAATGCGCGCGAAAACTCCCACCTCCTGTGAAATCCCGACACGTGAAATGCCCGTGATACCCCTGAAACGAAAGAACCGCCTCAAATCGGTGGGGGTACTTTCGTAACTTACCCCACATTTCGGACAAGCGCATCCCTAAGCCATGGTTCCACACTCCCATCCCATCCGCTCACCCATTCGTACACCGAGGCCGGGAAAACCCGCGAAGCCCCACACCCTCCTCCGTCCGCCACCCAGCCGGAGCCTCTTCCTCGACGACGTCGTCCACAGCAACACCTCGACGTCCCTCATCCACCGTACCGGATGAGGATCCGTCGTCGATCTGGTCGTCCTGCCGGTTCAGCCACCCCGTCCTCCACCTCCAAGGAGCTGCCCCGACGTTCCCCTCGTCTTTCGCGCCACCTCCATTCCCACACCGCCATCTTCACCTACACCACCGGAAGAGCATCAGCATCACCGTTTCCTCGGATGAAGCTACGGCCTAATCGGCGCCACCAAAGAGGTTGTACACTAATCGCCGCATTTTCTTCTTGATTCGATCTCACGGTGCTATTGGCGCTCGGTCCCGAGCCGACACGGCGCGGCTCAATCCACCGCGGCGTCGCCGGCCACTACCTCCACGGCGTCGCTCCCTCGGCGGCGACGTCCACATCAGTAGGAGTTGTTGCTGCTTTAGCTCTCGCTCGCGCTGCTGCTCTGCTCTTGCTCTCAGTCCCCTGCCTGGTATGCTCTTGCTCTTGCTCTTGCTGCTGCTCTCGCTCTTGCTCTTGCTTGCGATGCTGCTCCGATTTAGCTACACTTGAGTCGACTGGATCGACTTTTGGGTCAGTCGATTTTCAAGGGGTGGGGGGCTCGCCGGAGTTAAGGAAGAACCAGCCGCAACGGGGAGGGGGCTTGTCGGAGAAGTACCCCACTATCTATCTTAGGGTTCAGGGTGGGGCGGTGGTCGCCGGCGGTGGCGTGGGGATCGCCGGAGAAAAAGCTCGGCACGGGGGGCCTAGAGTGATGGCCGGGGTGGCGGCGGACCGGCGGTGGGGAGTGTTTTCGGGGCGGGCGGGGCGGCTGTTTGGCCGGTGGTGGCTGGCGGCTCAGGGGGGTTGGAGGTTGAAGATGAACTGCAGGCCCTTGATTTCGTATCCAACGGCTGCAAAATCGACTGACCAGAGATGAAAAAGTCGGTCGACTGACGTGTAGCCTCACCTCTAGTGCGTTCAGTTTCGACAGTAAAATTCAGTTTCGACAGCAAAATTCAGTCTCGACAGTTAAGTTCAGTTTCGACAGTTAAATTCACTTTCGACAGTTAAGTTCAGAGATGAGCGGCTGATGTATACATCTAGCACTTTGTGGTTATGTATTTTACGTCATCTATTGGAGATGCTATTAGAATTCCACTCAGGTTAACGTTGTCTCTCTTGTCCTGCTTCAGCCTCGGCGTCGTACAACTCACCAGAGCTGCTCCAACGACGAAACCCTCCATCACAGTGGAGCAGTACCTCGGGCTCCATCTCCAGACGCCTAAGATCTTCTTCCCCTCCTTCGACAGCCAAGTCAGCCGGAGCATCCTCACCGTCCAACCCAGTCACGCTGAGATCGACATGGCTTCGCCAAAGAGGTTGTACACTTCTTGTGGTTTGACTTAATCTCACCATACTTCTTTGCATCCTGTGATCTTCCAATTCTTGTGAACCAAAGACCCAGATTGGCAGAAATCCTGTGTTTTTAAATTCTCTATTTTGCACGTGCATTCCTATCCTATTCCTGTCTATTTCCTATCCCTGCATTGTTAGAATCCTCAAATTCAAACAAGCCCTTACACAATTACTTCTGTTACAGATATGTGTCAAAGAAAACCTTGTGTGGTTTGTCCTGCTCCTGTGGTGTTGTGTTCCACCCTAGCTCAGCTACTCGAACACGAACGACAGAAGGGTTCACCACAGCAGGGATCCGCTCTCCAGACTGTCTTTCGCCGCCTCAGATCTTCTTCCCCGCCGCCGGCAGCCACGACAACTGCATTACCATCATCAACTGAGCAGATGACCTTGAGGACTACACGGGTCTGCAAGAGAGGTCGCACTCTTCCGTGTCTGCTTACGTTATGCATGGCTTAATATGATGACATGCTACTTTATCGTCGTGTTCACCTATTAGACTCCGACTCAGGTCCAAACTTATGCTGAAACTTGAGTTTTTAAATGGTTGTGGGGTACATATTGGGGCAGCAATCAGTACTATCTGGTTAATCTCGGGTGTCTACTATGAGTTTCATGTTGGGTGCAAACAAACATTAAAGGAGCCATTATCTGTATTTTTTAACTAAAGCTATTATCTGCATGCTATCATTGGTTTTGGGTCTATCCACAGTTTGCTACCATCACTCTGGATTTGTGCATGCACTCCTTACATAATCTCACTATGTTTTATTCCTATGCATGTCAGTTATTGTACACAATGGAACTGAACATGTAGAGCAAAAGAGACGAGCCTTGCGTGGCAATAAAATTTCATGCAGACGTCGCTCCATGGTGGGCGCAAAGGCAGCCCCCCTCCACCCATTTCGGATCGTAATCAAGAGGAAGATAACTGTTCTAAGGGGGATTCAGAAGCAGAAGACCACTCCTATTTACCCCATGAGGTCTTCGCTCTAACTTGGCGTGCTGGTGTTGGTTATATCATGCATATGGTGCCTTGCATTGCTTACTTTATACATCAAATATGTCAGCTGCTTAGTTTAGACATGCTTTGTGTGAATGTCATCTGTTTAGTTTATTCATCGTTTATGTGAATTATGCAATGCCATCTTGTTTAGCCAGGCATCATATATGTGAATTTTGCAATGCCATCCTGCTTAGCCAGTCATCTTATATGTGAATTATATCAGGCCATCCTTTTTTTCGTTACGTATTACATTTGTCAACAATGTTAGTACATTCAACTACTCTTCGTGTGCATCAGCCATTTGACACGATGATGGAAAATTCTGGAGTGAAAACAAGGTCTTCAGAGCAGACTATGCTATCTGACGAAGCGCATATCTCGCTGGTTACGGATAGCTCCTCAGAGGAGGATTCAGAGACAGATGACCAGTCCTATTCCCCCCCCCCCCCGAGGTGCATGCTCTAACTTGGCAGGGTTATGTTGCTCATATCGTGCGTATGGAATCTTGCATTGCTATGTCATTTGCTTAGTTTAGACATGATTCGTGTGAATGCCACCTGTTTAGTGTCTAATTACCATATATGTGAATTATGCAATGCCATCTTTTTGCAAGACATTATATATGTGAATTATGCAATGCCATCTTGTTGCAAGGCATTATATATGTGAATTATGCAATGCCATGTTGTTTAACCAAGCGTCATATATGTGAATTATATCATGCCGTCCTTTTTTGTATTTCTCATTGCTTTTGTCGACAATGTTTGTATATTCAACTGCTCTTCCTGTGCATCAGCCATTTGAATTGGTGATGGAGAAATCTGGAGTGAAAACAAGGTCTTCAGAGCAGACAATGCTACCTGGTGAAGCAGATATGTTGCTGCTTACAGATAGCTCTTCAGAGGAGGATTCAGAGGCAGATGACCAGTCCTATTATCCCCCTGAGGTGTATGCTCAAACTTGGCAGGGTTATATTACTCATATCATGCATATGTTCTATTGCAATGCTTAGTTTTTACATCATATACACGATGTTGAATGCCATCTCCTTAGTTGACACATCATATATGCGATTGCCCTCTGCTCACTTCCTTAGTATATAAATCATATATTTGAATTATATCATGCCATGATGTTTACATAGACAGCATGTATCTGAATTATGGCATGTCAACCCATTTTCTAAAGACATAATATAGTTATATCATCTCATCCTGTTCACATAGTCATCATATTTTGAATTATGTCATTCTATCCGTGAATTATATCATGCCATCATGTTTCCATCGACGGCATGTTTGTGATTTATGGCATACCAACCACTTTAATAGACACATCGTATAGTTATATCATGTCATCCTGTTTACATAGTCATCATATTTTGAAGTATGTCATTCTATCCTGTTTAGTTAGCCATCATACATGTGAAATTGTCTCATGCTATCCTGTTTAATTAGCCATCATATATTTGAAATTATGTCCTACTATTCTGTTTGGTTAGACAACATAAATGTGAATTATTTCATGCCCTGTTTTCTTCCCTACTATCCATTGCACATGTCTATCTTACAATGTCTGTACATTCAATTACTTTTCTTGTTTATCAGCCATTTCAATTGGAGGGGTGATGGCGGTATCTGTGGGAGTAAAAACACGGTCTTCAGAAAAGATCGTGCTACCTGTCGATGGAGATAGAACCACGGTTGCACTTGCCCAAGAACCAGCCCCACCACACATAACCCAGACTCACGCAGATTGTACCCCTACCCAGTTGGACAGAGAACCAGCTACACCCCTGCTAACCCCATCCCCAGCAGATAGTAACCCAGTTCCCGTTGACACAACACCGTCTCCACCACAGAGCACCCAAACACAAGCAGTTAGTAAGGCAACTGCAGTGCCCAAAGCACGAGGACCACCACTCCGAACCCGAAGTCAACGCTTAAAGCAGAAGAAGAATTGTTCTCAGGTCAGGTTCCGTAGCTATGGTTCATACTACTTTGCTCTTGCATCACTTTATTTACTCATACCAACTAATTTCAAATTTGAAGGATGCAATTGAAACTCCAATGGCGCAACATGTATGTTTTAAACCTGTTTCTTTAACGTGTTTGCTGTTGTAACTTGCTCTATGTTGATTTCAGTTTCAATTGAATAAACAGTTATGTTCTCATGCCATGCACATTACAAGTGTTGTTATTGCTGTGTAGTTTCCCACACTTATATTCTGTCTATGCTGCTTTGTCTTAAATAGATATGATTCGAACTGTATCTATCTTCATTTGGCAACATAAACTAGAATGATATAAACCATATAGTGACCATACTACATAGATATATGTTTGTTTCATGTTGTTATCCTGTCCACCTTACTACTGAACTGGTTTACCAAAATGAGTTTCATATACTACATTGTAAACCTGTGATGTGTTTGTTTGTTTCTCCTTTAGAACGCGGATAAAATATTGGAGAAGAGTACCCCGTTATGCAATGGTAAAGGAAGTAATGCAGATCAGGTTCAAGATAGTGAGACATCCCTGTTGTTCTCCAAGAAAGCTGATAAAAACTATATTGAAGACACTCAGACAACCCCAAAGTCCTGTCTTGATGTAGTGTTCGAGTTACTGGCTACTACTGCTGGCACCAGCTCTTCGTACTCGCTGCCTGAATCAGTTCGGCTTCTTGAGTCTCAACTTCAAGTTGAAAGACATCGATCAGATGTTATGCGACAGGAAGCTGAAGGACTGAGGAAGTCCCTGCAGAATTCAGATGCATACTTTCTGGTGCAACATCAAGTGCTGGAGGATTTAAGCGCCAAACAAGAGAAAGTTAATAAGCTTGCTAAGCATCTTGCCAACATTATGGGTACCCAGGATATTGTTTCTTGAGCTCTTCTGAAGTTGTTTCAGTTCTGGACTTGTTTTGCTGCGGCGTTTATATGCTGCTTTGTTCCCTATATTTGCACTGGTGGCGAACTTTGATGCCCAGTGGATGTAATATGTGTAATAGTCGTGATAGCCTAGCGTAAGTTACTTGCTTATTTATTTTCGTTGTCTTGTTTATTTGTTTTCTTGTAGTCAGTGCAGTTCTTTTTTCGCGGCTTGCTAGTGGCCGGAATAACCTATTTTTTAAACTAGGCCACATTAACAATGGGCTACATATTTACTGTAGGCCTCCTACGGGCCGTAGAAACAATGGGCCTTCTAAGGGCCGTAGACACAATGGGCCTTCTACGGGGCATAGACACAATGGGCCTTCTACGGGGCATAGACACAACGGGCCTTCTACAGGCCGTATGATCGGTTGGCCGAACATGGGCCAATAACAGACCACATTATGGCCGTAAATGGGCTAGAGTTGAAATCATCCGTTCATGGGCCGACCATAACGGGCCATCGTTAATAGGCCGTATTTGATGACGCTATGAAAATGACCCAACGTATTAACGGGCCACAAACGGGTCGACTGTAACCACGGGCTGTATTTGGCCCACAACCTGAAAATGACAGTAGCGGGCCGAAAGTAAACGAATGCTGGAAATGAGCCCAAGAATAAATGGGCCCTAAGAAGGCCGAAAGATAACATGGGCTGGAAACGGCCCAACGGAATAATGGGCCGTTAATGGGTATAAAGTGATACACTGTTCATTACAGGCCCGTTTTTCCACTGGCCGTTAATGAGCCGAGGTTTACTAAGGGCCTCATATGGGCCAAAAGACGTCATGGGCCATACATGGGCCGGAAGTTAAAACGGGCTGGAATTATATTGGACGGCCCAGATGACACTACTGGGCCTAATTCGGATAGGCCGTAAACGGGCCCTGGGATAGCGGGCTGTAAATGGGCTATATGCGAACAGGCCGTTAACAGGCTTGCCTTGGGCCGGCCCGCCACCTTTTGACCAAGTCAAACGGGCCAGCCTTTTCACAAGAATGGGCCTCTGTTGGGCCGTGCCACGTGTCGGTGTATCATAGGCGCTTTGGGTCCAATGAGTGGATGATGTCTGTCCCAACGGTGAGCCGACACGTGTTTCCTCCAGCCAATGATGATTTTACACGTGGAAAATCCCCATTGGTCAAGGCTGTTAACGGGTTATCGGATCCAAAACCAGACCCGATAGCTTCACGGCGTTCCGTTACGGTGGATGCCACATGTCGGTCACCCTTGACGAAAGCACTTCTGTGACGCGCGATTTATCGTCATGGAAGTGGACACTTCCGTGATGATAATTTTGGTAATGTCATGGAACACTTCTACGACAGCACAGGTATGACTATCTTGATTCTGTCATAAATTTTTCATGGATGTACATGCATGACAGAAAACGTGACCTACTGTGACAAACACGTATCATCACGGAAGTGTATTTTTTGTAGTGCACGTCGAATGCCTAGATCTGCATCTCTCAGAAATTACTTTGAACTCCTACTGAGGGACCTTACCGGAGATTATATTCGCCATGTTCTTTGTTCTCAGAGCAAGGGTGCTGAAGGAAATGAGGTTTTCCCTACATTTATTTCGCAAAAATGAATGGTTTGTTGATCAGCGCCGGCGCCTGTGGCAGAATGGAATAGGCTCCAAAAATGCTGAATTTCATTTTGGAACTTCAGATGACAGAGTAATCGGAAGTCATTGTGTCAACCCCATACAATGACTTCTCAATGGTTGACCCCTTTGCAAAAATTGTGAGGTTTCGAAACCAGACTTAGAAGTGGTAATATTAGTTTGAACCTCTCTGATATCCATGTTCAGCGGATCAGCACGAGCGTTTGCAGCTGATGAGCTGAATTTCATTTCTAATATCAGTTTGAACCTTGTAATCTTTGAATTTGAGCCATATAACTCTGGAATTTGAACCTTGGAACATTTCGAGCTTTTGTGGTACAATCATTGAAATGGCATTGTATGAGACTCGTATATTGCTAGCACTATTTTGACCTTAATATGCAATGGTCTTAGATTTTATTAACCATTCTTGAATCAGTTTACCTTGTCGATCTCACAACACACGATCTGTATAGCTAACTCGACTGCGATCTTCGACATTATTGCAAACGGTTGGTTTCTTCCACCGTGTGCACTGTAGAGCGCAGAATTAATTATCGCACTCGAGTGTCCATCATCACCCTTCTGTGTAACTTTGACCTCATCACCCAAGGGTAAACTTATGACCGAAGTCATTCCACACACTTCGTTTTTACAAAGCTTTTTGCCAATAAAAGCCCATGATTTGGCCCTCTTCTAGCCGACGCGTGGCCAAACTAGCCGGGCGGGAAGCTTGCGCGGTAAACAGCGCGGTAGCGCGGGAACAGGCTCACCAACGATACATTTGGCGCCTCTTCGAGTCCACGCGTGCGGTGCGGTGTTGTCAAGCATGCACTGGATTCTGGAATTCTTCGCTATGAATGCTGTGACAAGACGTGACGATTACAGGCCGGCCGGCCCCCATTTATTACAGCGGACATTTAATCTACCCTTGTGTCTCTTCAACCTTTCGATCGCGCCCCATCATTGCAAGAAGCACACCCACCACGAGAAATTCTTAGAGGGTATCCTGCACAGCTCCAATGGCGCTCCGAGCGACTGCCGACGACGAGCAGCAGTTCACCATGCGTGCCGTGGTGGATACCCACAGAAGGTTCATGGACCTCTCGGTGATGTACACCAACGACCCGGTCTAGGTGGAGCACTCCATCCACATCATGGAGCTGTTGCTTGCTGAGGAGAAGTACAAGGTGGTCGGGTTCGACCTCAAGTACACACGTGCTCGTGCTGTGTCTTGTCCCAAGGTCGTCGTCTCCCAAATGTGCGTGCGCCACCACGTCCTCGTCTACCACTACTGCCTGGCCACAAGGCCTTGCCAGCGTTTCGCCAGGTTTGTCAACAACCCCCACTACATGTTTGCTACGGTGGACATCACTAACGATGTAAAGGCGCTCGAGAGTTCGGGCATCGCCTGCCAGAATCTTGTCGACATCTAGGGCCAATACAAGATCTAGGGCAGCAAGGAGCATGAGAAGGACTCACTGGTTCACCTCGCCGAGGCCATCATCGACCCCTACTAAAGAGACATGAAGGATTCATGCAACAAGGACAAGCATGCCTGGCACTCGGCCTGGATGGAGAAACTCGACAAAGCTCATGTCGTGTATGCGGCCAAGGAGGCGTACACGAGCTACGACATGTACAGGCGGATTGTTGACATGAGGAACTGCCTCCTTCCCCAAAACGGTCAGGGATCCAGCCGGAAGCAGAGCAATGGCAAGCGTCGTTGCAACAATAAGTAGATGATTAGATCCTCGTTTCTCCTACTTTAGTATGCATGTAATTGCTTACTTTGGTGTGTGCAAATGTTATGTGTGTAGTCACTTGTGTAATTGTATGCTTAATTTGGTTATGCAATGCTGTCTTTTTAAGTATATATGTTGATGCTCTGTAAACAGAGCGTAGATGTTGTGCGGACAAAGACAATCACACCGCACACGGACTAAACAATGGAATCCGTCGGTGATGTTTTCATCAATCACTCACAATTGTATACCAGCAATCGTTTGCTCACAACACACACGGCTTGTTTGCAGTAATCGTCTGTGCTGTTATCGGTCTTCGCACACGTTTCCGATTACAGACCTATTTGCCTCGTATCACACACATCTTGTTCATTTGAACCGTTTCTGTTCTCATGTCTCAACGCAAACAGTCAATCTGAGTGAACCGCGTGCCATATATCGCACACACCTTTGATCTGGCTGACCGTTTCTTTTGTGTTGCCTAATCACAAATAGTTCATCCGAGTGAACCGTATGTTGTACATCGCACACACCTTCATCTGGCTGCCCGTTTCTTTTGTTCCTCCTCATCGCAAACAGTTAACTGAGCTGAACCGTATGCCCTGCATCGCACATGCAACTAAAATCTGAATCGTGTTTGATGCATCCTCCATCACAAACGTCTTGCACCTTTTTTGACGGGTTCTTTACACCACCGTTTGAAATTATGGCATCGCACACAGTTTCGTCGAAGGGTCTCTGATCGTAGTGTCGCGTTAGTAGCATCCTGCAGTAGTGTTGATGTATGTTTTGGCACTCAACTCGCGGATTCCCGAGGTGACATTGGGGTAATCTATGCATAGGGGTTGATGCACATTTTCGTCCTTGTTTCTCCGGTAGAAATCTTGGGGCACTCTTTGAGGTTCTTTGTGTTGATTGAATATTATGAATCTGAAGTTGTTTGATGCATATCGTATAATGACCCACGGATACTTGTGGTAACATTGGAGTATCTACGTGACATTAGGGTTGATTGATGTGTATCATATGGTGTTACTTTACTATGAACTCTAGGGTTGTTTGTGACACTTATAGGAATAGCTCAATGGATTGATCAGAAAGAATAACTTTGAGGTGGTTTCGTACCCTACAAGCAATTTCATATTATAGTCTTCTCGATAGGAACTTTGGAGTGACTCTATGTCACGGGTTGGGGGATTGCCATATGATCTAATTATGTTATCATTGTTGAGAGAACTTGCACTAGTGAAAGTATGAACCCTAGGCCTTGTTTTCAAGCATTGCAATACCATTTTCGCTCACTTTTACCACTTGCTACCTTGTTGTTTTTATATTTTCATATTACAAAAACCTATATCTACCATCCATATTACACTTGTATCACCATCTCTTCGCCGAACTAGTGCACCTATACAATATACCATTGTATTGGGTGTGTTGGGGACACAAGAGACTCTTTGTTATTTGGTTGCAGGGTTGTTTGAGAGAGACCATCTTCATCCTACGCCTCCCACGGATTGATAAACCTTAGGTCATCCACTTGAGGGAAATTTTCTACTGTCCTACAAAACTCTGCACTTGGAGGCCCAACAACGTCTACAAGGATAAAGTTGCATAGTAGACATCAGTTGTCTGTCTGCTTCAGCCTCGCCATCGTACACCTCACCGGAGCTGGTCTAATGATGGAACCATCCATCACAATGGGGCAGTACCCTCGGCGCCGTCTCTAGAGGCCTCAGATCTTCTTCCCCGCCTTCGATAGTCACACCAGCATCACCACCCTCCACGTCCAACCCAATGATGCTAAGGTCGACAAGGCTATGCAAAAGAGGTTGTACACTCGTTGCATCACTTTGTTACTCTGCGTTCACGTCGATCCCTCAGGGATCCTTTGGTTCAAAGCTGTTGCAAATCTAGAAATAAATGAATCGTGATCACAAAGTTAACATGGAGAAAACTAAATTCTCTTTTGAAGCACAATTTGAATCGGTTTAGCAAGATAGCCATTATATGATACTCATGTGGACCAAATCTAAGCTCACAAAATATTTCGAGGGCAGGCTTCAGCCTGTTGAAGACTGCCTACTGGAATCGCCACTGGTTCAAAGAAAAAGTGAAGGAAAGCATAGGAATTGGAAACTTTACTATGGTACTACTATTCGTGCATTTTGTTAGAAGGAATGGAGCAAAGCAAAACTGGAGGATTTTTTCCTTTGGTGTCTCTTTCAAAGAAAAAACGTAGGAATTTTAATATCCACTTGGACGTCCCTTTCAAATTAATATGCATGAAGAACTGGAAAAATTGCATTACTGGCATAATAAGATTCTTATTTTACATTTTCATGTGGTTTGACTTTAATTTGACCATGTTTCTCCATTCCTGTGTTCTTCCAATTCATGTGAAACAAACACCCAGGTTGACAGAAATCCTATGTTTGCAAATGCTCTGTTTTGCACGTGCATTCCTATCCTATTCCTGTGTTTTTCCTGTCCCTGTGTTTATAGAATCCTCCAATTCTAAGGAGCCCTTACAGATTTAATTCATTTTCAGATAGGTGTCAAAGAAAACTTTGTGGGTTATGTCCTGCTCCTGCCATGCCGTCATCCACCCCACATGAGGTGCACCATCGATGGAAGCGTTCACTGCAGCAGAGATTCCCCCTGCAGACTTTCTTTCGCCACCCCAGATCATCTTCCCCGTCGCCGGCAGCCACGCCAACTGCATTACATCATCGACCGAGCAGATGAACCTGAGGACTACACAGTTCCGGAAGAGAGGTCACACTCTTTCGTGTCTGCTTACTTTATACATCGGTTATTATTACCTGCTACTTTATCATCCTGTTCACCTCTTAGACTCCGAGTCAGGTCCAAACTAATGTTCAAACTTGAGTTTTAAAATGCCTGTGGGGCACATATCGAGGCAGCAACGGATAGTATCTGTCTACTATCTGGTTCATCTGGGGTCTTCTATGTGGTTCATGTTGGGTGGGCAACAAACAGTAGATGGTCCATCGTCTATCTTTTTAAACTGAAGCTATAATCTGCCTTCTATCATTAGTTTTGGATCTATCCACTCGTTTGCTACCATCAGTCTTGATTTCTGCATGCACCCCTTAGGCCTTACATAATCTAACTATGTTTTTTATTATGCATGTCAGTTATTGTACACAATTGTGCTGAACAAGTAGAGAAAAAGAGAAGACCGTTACGTCGGAATATAATGTCATGCAGACGCCGCTCCATGGTGGGCAAAGTGGGCCCCCCTCCCCCCATTCCAGATTGTATTCCAGAGGAAGATAACTATTCAGAGGGAGATTCAGAGGGAGCCGACCACTCCTATTTACCCGCTGAGGTGTTTGCTCTAATCTGGCATGCTGATGTTGGTCATATCGTGCATATGGCACCTCACATTGCTTACATTATACATCTTATATGTCATCAGCTTAGTTTAGATTTGCTTTGTGTGAGTGCCACCTGTTTGGTTTCTATATCATACTCCCACTGTTCCTAAATATTTGTCTTTTTAGAGATTTCAACAAGTGACTACATACGGAGCAAAATGAGTGAATCTACACTCTAAAATATGTCTATACTAGCAAGATGCCTATGCGTTGCACGTAACATCAAGATGCATTTGTACGAGTAGTTTATCTTGTGAGAGAAAAGGATGAACGAGGGAAGGCCTTATTTGCAAATGTGGAGAGGGGTGTGGGTATATTTTGGCAAAATTGCCATAGTTTCCTTCCTATACGTTAGATACAAATCGGACGGCCTATATTGTAGGATGGCAGGCACACCATCATCACCAACTCTGTTTAAGATAAGAGTGGAGATACATCCGTATGCGGTAGTCCATTTGAAATCTCTAAAAAGACAGATATTTAGGGACGGAGGGAGTATATGTGAATTATGCAATGCCATCTTCTTTAGCCAGACATCATATACGTGAATCATGCAATGCCATCCTGTTTAGCCAGTCATCGTATATGTGAATTGTATCGTGCCATATTTTTTTCATAATGTATTCCATTTGTCAACAATGTTTATACATTCATCTACTCTTCCTGTGCACCAGCCATTTGAGTTGGTCATGGGAAAATCTGGAGTGAAAACAAGGTCTTCTAAGCAGTCAGTGCTACCTGTCGATGCAGATTTCTTGCTGGTTACAGTCAGCTCCTTAGAGGAGGATTCAGAGACAGATGACCAATCGTATTCCCCCCACGAGGTGTATGATCTAACTTGGCAGGGTTATATTGCTTATATCATGCATATGGTGTCTTGCATTGCCATGCCATCTGCTTAGATTAGACATGCTTTGTGTGAATGCCTCCTGTTTGCTTTCTATATCAGATATGTGAATTATGCAATGCCATGTTTTTCAGCCAGTTATCATATATGTGAATTATGCACCGCCATGTAGCCAGGCATCATATATGTGAATTATCTCATGCCATCCTTTTTTGCATTACATATTCCATTTGTCGACAATCTGTGTATATTGAACTACTTCATGTGTATCAGCCATTTGAGCAGGTCATGGAAAAATCTGGAGTGAAAACAAGGTCTTCAGAGCAGGCAATGGTACCTGTTGAAGCATATATCTTGATGGTTACAGGTAGCTCCTCAGAGGAGGATTCAGAGACAGATGACCAGTCCTATATCCCACCTGATGTGTATGCTCTAACTTGCAATGTTTATATTTCTCATATCATGCATATGGTGTCTTGCATTGCTTAGTTTAGACATCATATACACAATATTCAATGCCATCTTCTTAGATTAGAGATCATACATGTGAGTGCCAGCTGCTTAGTATATGAATCAATTATGTGAATTATGTCATGACATCCTGTATACTTAGACAACATGTATGTGAATTATTTCATCCCAACCTATTTTAGAATGACATCATATAGTTTTGTCATGTCATCCTGTTTAGACACTCATCATATGTTGAAGTATGCCATTATATCATGTTAAGTTATCCATCATATATCTGAAACTGTGTCATGCTATCCTGTTTAGTTAGCCATCATATATGTGAAATTGTGTCATGCTGTTATGCTTGGTTAGACAACATATATGTGAATTACCACATCTGTCTATCATACAATGTCTGTACTTTCAGTTTCTTTTCTTGTTTATCAGCCATTTGAATTGGAGGGGGTGATGGCAGTATCTACGGGAGTAAAAACCCGTTCTTCACAAAAGACGGTGCTACCCGTCGATACAGATAGAACCATGGTTGTACTGGCCCACAAACTAGCCCCACCACACATAATCGAGACTCTTCCAGATTGTACACTTACACCATTGGACAGAGAACCAGCTACACCACATCTAACCCCAACCCCAGCGGATAGTAACCCACTTCTAGTTGACACAGCACCATGTCCACCACAGAGTACCCCCACACGAGCAGTTTATAAAACAACTGCAGTGCCCAAAGCACGAAGACCACCACAGCGAACCCAAACTCCACGTTTAAAGCAGAAGAGCAACTATTCTTAGGTTAGATTCTGTAGCTATGGTCTATACTCCTTTGCTCTTGCATCACTGTATTTACTCATACCAACTAATTTTGAATTTGAAGGATCCAATTGAAACTCCAATGGCGCAACAGGTATGTTTTAAACCTATTTCTTTAACTGGATTGTTGTTCTAACTTCTTGCTCTATGTTGATTTCAGTTTCAGTTGTATAAACAGTTATGTTCTCATGTCATGCACATTACAAATGTTGCCAGTGTTGTGTAGTTTCCCACACTTATGTTCTATCTATGCTGTTGTGTCTTAAAAATATATGATTTGAACTGTGTCTCTATCTTGATTTGGCAACATAAACTAGAACGATATGGACAATACAGTGACCATAGTACATAGATATATGTTTGTTTCATGCTGTTATCCTGTCCACCTTACTACTGAACTATTTTACCAAAATGAGTTTCATATACTACATGCTAAGCCTGTGATGTGTCTGCATGTTTCTCTTGTAGAATGCGAACAGAATATTGGAGAAGAGCACCCCATTATGCAATGGTAGAGAAAGTAACGCAGATAAGGTTCAAGATAGTGAGACAACCCTGTTGGTCTCCAAGAAAGGGGATAAAAACTATCTTGTAGACAGTGAGACAACCCCAAAGTCCTGCGTTGATGTAGTGTTCGAGTTACTGGCCACTACCGCTGGCACAAGCTCTTCGAACTCGCTGCCTGAATCACTTTGGCTTCTTCAGTCTCAGCTACTAGTTGAAAGGTATCAGTCAGCTGTGCTGCGGCAAGAAGCCGAAGGACCGAGGAAGTCCCTGCGGAATTCAGATGCATAATTTCTGGTGCAACAGCAAACGCTGGACGATTTTAGCGCCAAACAAGAGAAAACTAATAAGCTTGCTAAGCTTCTTGCCAGCATGGTGGGTATCCAGGATATCGTTTCTTGAGCTCTTCTGAAGTGGTTTCAGTTCTGGACTTGTTTTACTGCCGCGTTTATTTTCACTGGTGGCCAATTTACACGCCCAGTGTATGTAATATGCTGCTTTGTTCACTATATTTGCACTAGTGGCGAACTTTGATGCCCGGTGGATGTAATATTTGTAATAGCCATAATAGCCTAACGTAAGTTGCTTGCTTATTTATTTCCTTGTTGTCTTGTTTATTTGTTTGCTTGTAGTCAGTGCAGTTCTTTTTCCGCGGTTTGCTAGTGGCCGCAATAACCTATTTTTTGAAACTAGGCCACAATAACCATGGGCTACATATTTACTGTAGTGACCATGGGCCTCCTACGGGCTGTAGAAATAATGGGCCTTCTACGGGCCAAGAAACAATGGGCCTTCTACGGGCCGTAGAAACAATGGGCCTTCTACGGGCCATATGTATGATCGATTGGCCAAACATGGGCCAATAACGGACCACATTATGGGCCGTAAACGGGTTAGAGTTGGAATCGTTCATTCATGGGCCGACCATAACGGGCCACCGTTAATCGGCCTTATTTGATGACACTATGAAAACGGCCCAACGGATTAACGGGCCACAAACGGGCCGACTGTAACGCCCGGGTAACTAAGCTACAGTAATCCCACGCTAATGGTGCCACGTTACCTCCGTTACTGTTGCTAATCTATCGTTAGATCAAAACCGATCCAAAAATTCAAATTCAAAATTTGGTAAATAATAAAAGTTTTCAAACAGTAAAATAAAAATGTTCAGTTTGTACTAAATATTACATAGATGATTATGGTGTAGAAGACACAATTTTATAAAATGCATAAATATTTTAAATTGAATTAAAATAGAAGAGAAAATAAATAAAAGAAAGAAAATACAAAAGAGAAAAACAAAAGACCAAAAAAAAGAAAGAAGAGAAACCCCCCCGGGCTTCGGCCCAGCTGACCACACGCCCAACTCGGCCAAGCCACCAGCC
>NC_057814.1:319242824-319251991 GCF_018294505.1 Triticum aestivum | reverse complement strand
CCCCGCCGTGGCCTCGCTGCTGCCACGCCGGTCCCGCGCCGGCGTTTTTCCCCTCGGCGTGGCCCCGACTGGCTGCGACCAGTTCGGGCGCCCGCACCCGCACGTCCCGGCGCCCACCCGCGCCCGTGTGCCCGATAAGGCCCCCACGGCCTATGACAGGGGGCCCCACCCAGAACATTTTTTTAATAAATAAGTAAATAAAAATAAAATGAATCAATAAAAATTAATTATTAATTAATTAATTAATTAATTAAGTTAATTAATCGTGTTTAATTAATTAGTTAGTTTAATTAAGCAGTAATTAGTTTAACCTAAACCCTAATTAACCTAACAGTGTATGACAGGTGGGTCCCACTAGGCCCACACGTCAGTTTAACCAGTCAACACCTATGTTGACTGCTGATGTCATGCTGACGTCAGCATGCACTTTTCTGGATAATGTTGAATTAAATTAATTAAACAAATTCTAAAAATGATTTAAAACTTTAGTAAATCATATAAAATAATCCGTAACTCGGATGAAAATACTTTCTACATGAAAGTTGCTCAGAACGACGAGACAAATCCGGATACGCAGCCCGTTCGTCCGCCACACATCCCTAACATATCGAACTCGCAACTTTCCCCCTCCGGTTCATCTGTCCGAAAACGCGAAACACCGAGGATACTTTCCCGGATGTTTCCCCCCTTCGCCGGTATCATCTCTTACCGCGTAGGGCACACCTAGCATCACGCCTTGTCATGTCATGCATCCCCATGCATTTGTTTGCATTGTATTTACTGTTTCTTCCCCCTCTTCTCTCCGGTAGACTATGAGACCGATGCTGCTGCTGCCCAGTTCAACTACGAAGTTGACGACCACTCCTTCTTGCCAGAGCAATCAAGCAAGCCCTCCCCTTGATCACCAGATATCGCCTATTCTTCTCTATACTGCTTGCATTAGAGTAGTGTAGCATGTTACTGCTTTCCGTTAATCCTATCCTGATGCATAGCCTGTCCTTGCTACTACTATTGTTACCTTTACCTGCAATCCTACATGCTTAGTATAGGATGCTAGTTTTCCATCAGTGGCCCTAGATTCTTGTCCGTCTGTTGTGCTATACTATCGGGACGTGATCACTTGGGCGGTGATCACGGGTATATACTTATATACTCTATACATGACACCTGTGGTGACTAAAGTCGGGTCGGCTCGTAGGAGTACCCGCAAGTGGATCTTTGTGGCGGAGCGACAGGGCAGGTTGAGACCACCTAGGCGAGAGGTGGGCCTGGCCCTGGACGGCGTCCGCGGTTACTTCAAAATAACACGCTTAACGAGTTCTTGGTATTTGATCCGAGTCTAGCCATTTGATCTATACGCACTGACCAACTACGCGGGAACAGTTATGGGCACTCGATGTCGTGGTATCAGCCGAAGCCTTCGTGATGTCAGCGACTGAGCGGCACGCGCCGGATTGGACTGGAACGCCACTAGGCTAGGTCTGCTTCTGGCCGCGTACGCAACATGCAGGTGTGCAATGGGCGATGGGCCCAGACCCCTGCGCGCATAGGATTTTGACCGGCGTGCTGACCTCTCTGTTGTGCCTAGGTGGGGCTGCGACGTGTTGATCTTCCGCGTCCGGGCATGACCCAGAAAAGTGTGTCCGGCCAAATGGGATCGAGCGTGTTGGGTTATGTGGTGCACCCCTGCAGGGAAGTTTATCTATTCGAATAGCCGTGTCCCTCGGTAAAAGGACGACCCGGAGTTGTACCTTGACCTTATGACAACTAGAATTGGATACTTAATAAAACACACCCTTCCAAGTGCCAGATACAACCCGGTGATCGCTCTCTAACAGGGCGACGAGGAGGGGATCGCCGGGTAGGATTATGCTATACGATGCTACTTGGAGGACTTCAATCTACTCTCTTCTACATGCTGCAAGATGGAGGCTGCCAGAAGCGTAGTCTTCGACAGGACTAGCTATCCCCCTCTTAATCTGGCATTCTGCAGTTCAGTCCAGTGATATGGCCCTTTACACATATACCCATGCATATGTAGCGTAGCTCCTTGCTTGCGAGTACTTTGGATGAGTACTCATGGTTGCTTTTCTTCCTCTTTTCCCCCTTTCCTTCCTACCTGGTTGTCGCAACCAGATGCTGGAGTCCAGGAGCCAGACGCCACCGTCGACGATGACTCCTACGACACTGGAGGTGCCTACTACTACGTGCAGCCCGCTGACGACGACCAGGAGTAGTTAGGAGGATCCCAGGCAGGAGGCCTGCGCCTCGTTCGATCTGTATCCCAGTTTGTGCTAGCCTTCTTAAGGCAAACTTGTTTAACTTATGTCTGTACTCAGATATTGTTGCTTCCGCTGACTCGTCTATGATCGAGCACTTGTATTCGAGCCCTCGAGGCCCCTGGCTTGTATTATGATGCTTGTATGACTTATTTATGTTGTAGAGTTGTGTTGTGATATCTTCCCGTGAGTCCCTGATCTTGATCGTACACGTTTGCGTGCATGATTAGTGTACGATTGAATCGGGGGCGTCACAAGTTGGTATCAGAGCCGACTACCTGTAGGAATCCCCCTTTCCACACTCCTTGGCCGAAGTCGAGTCTAGACATTACAAAAACTTTTACTAACATGGTTGTGTGTCTTACGGGCCCACGTCGCCATTGGGTGGTACTAGGATCTTTTACTCCTCGACCTTAACTCTGGGACTCTGAACTCTCTTCTACTCAGGTTAAACGAATTTACTAACTCTAACACTAGGATCCCGTGACCGCATTCACCCCAAAGTTGGATAAGCCATAGTTATTTCTTAGAATAGTATTTTGAACAATTCACACACTGTTATTTGACTCCTTTGAAACATCTTTGCTTTCAGATGGAACCCACGAGGCAGGTCGTGCGCCACACGACGGCCATTGGTGCCTCGGGATCACCTGCTGCGCTAGGTGAGATGATGACCTATCTGGGTTATCGCTGGCACCCTGAGTACACCGTCTACGAGGAGTACCAGGACTTTAACCAGGAGCAGTACCGTGCCATCGTCCACCTCTACTCGCGGGAGTATGACTCCACTACTATGCTGCACACCGCTCATGGTGTTGGAGTGACCATCGATATGGCTGTCCACGATGCTGCTTATGCTGCTCTGACACGTCTTCGTGGAGAGTATCGGGAGTTGGACACCTCCCCTTACAGGCACATTGCTATCGCATCTGATGTTGGTGCGGAGGGATACTATACTGCTGCCTACTCCACTATCACCCGAGAGCCCTTCTACCATCAGAACCTGGTTCTGCATGCTGATGGGCTGGATCGAGCTAACCGAGCTCTTCGCCATGAGTTGTACACCACCCGTCAGCACCTTTACCGTGCTCTGACGCTGTTGCACCCCTTTGTCCGATCTAGGGAGCTGCCCCGTTCTACGATCTACCCAGCCAGGACTGTGATGCCCCAGGGTGTCGGTTGGCCAGATGTGGGAGCCCACTCTCCCGCACTTGGACCTCTTCTGCCACCTGAGCGTCAGGTTCTGCACCAGAGTATTCGCGGACCCCAGGTTGCTGACGTGGAGTTCCCGATGCGACACTACCAGCTTTCAGGCTACACCTACCTCCACAGTACCTCTTGGGACTGATGTAGGCTTGCTTGTTAGTGTTAGATGCATTCGCCGCAAGCCTGTGTGCCGCCTATGTTGTTTTAGTCTGTGTACTGAAATCTATGCATGGCCCCTTTTGTAAGTTATGCCGACTACTATGTAGTAGCTATCGTGCTCCTTTCATTATGCATGTTTCATCATGAATGATTCTTGTCTTTGCAAATTTCTCAATGCTGAACTACCCCTGTTATATATTAGCAGGATGGTTAGACCAGGTGGTCGTGGTAGTGGTGGCAATGCCCCATCACCACCTGAGTACATGGCTGGTATGATCCAACAGTTCGAACTGAACCGCCAATTCATGGAAAATATGATGGCTCAGTTTCCTCGCCCCAATATGGACCAGCAACCAACCCCAGTAACTCTGCAGGATTTCATGCGCCTCAACCCAACTGTGTACCGCAGCTCAACTCAGCCTCTGGATGCTGATGACTGGCTCCGTGACATCACCTATGAGATGGAGTCGGCCGATGTAGCCCCTGCCAGCTATGTCACCTTTGCTTCCTTCTTCCTGAAGGGACCCGCAGCTCAATGGTGGGACAGCCACAGGCGTACTCTGCCAGCTGGAACAATCATCACCTGGCCAGACTTCCAAGCTGCTTTCCGTGCCCGCTTCATTCCTCAGGGAGTCATGGACCGGAAGAAGCGTGAGTTCCGCAACCTCACCCAAGGCAACAAAACTGTTGAAGCTTATCAGCGGGAGTTTCTGGACTTGTCTCGCTATGCTGAAGAGGACATTGCAACTGATGCACGCAGACAGGAGAAGTTTCGTGATGGCCTTCAAGCTGACATCAAGCTCGCACTTCTAGTGCATGACTTTGCTGATTTCGCCACCTTGGTGAACAAGGCCATCAATGTCGAAACTGGTCTGCAGGAATACCAGAGCTCTCACAGGCGCAACCGTGACACGGGCTCATCTTCGGGCCCGCCCTCACAGAAGCGTAAGATATGGATCCCGAACAGCATGTGCCGTCCAAATGCATCTGCCCCAAGGCAGACCTATGCTGCACCTCGTCTGCCTCCACCACCATCTAGGCAGCCGAGACTTCCAGCTCCACCACCCCAAGCTCCCGTTCCCACTCCCAATAATGGCATGTTTCTTCAGGTGTGGTAAACCAGGACACCGTGCTAGAGAATGCAACCAGAACCAGAATCAACTGGCCCTTCCAGCAACTATCCATGGAAGCAACCAGCCCCGCAGCAACAAGGCCAAGTCTTATGGTCGTGTTCATGCCAACCACGTTGATCTCAATGAAGCTCAAGACCAGCCTGCTACTGTGATGGGTACACTCCTCGTAAATTCAGTACCAGCATCCGTTTTATTTGATATAGGTGCATCGCATTCATTCATGTCAGAAGATTTTGCATACAAGCACGACGTTAAATGTGAGGAGATGAACACCTCGGTAGTGGTCAAAACCCCCGTGGGACAGTGTCAAACCTCCCTGGTTGGCATCGACGTCCCCGCGGAAATCGAAGGGCTGGAATTCTATGCCTCTCCCATTATCCTGAAGTCGTCTAACATCGACCTCACTTTGGGGATGGATTGGTTGAAAGCGCATACTGCTTCTATAGTTTGCGCCACTAAGACCGTCCATCTACTTCACCCTTCAGATGAAATAGTTACTTACCAAGCTCATCTGGTGCAAAATGCCGAGGCCAGGCTCTATGCATTGAATGCATTAAACGCTGCACCACTCGAGGGCATTGAAAACATTCCCGTCGTGCGTGAATTCCTCAACGTCTTTCCTAAAGAACTTCCAGGGATTCCCCCTGCTAGAGCTGTCGAATTCATCATCGACTTGAAACCAGGCACCACTCCTATAGCCAAGTGACCCTATAAGATGCCGCCACATGAACTCCTTGAGCTTAAGGAGGAAATCGACAAATCTCTTCGCAAAGGATTCATTCGCCCAAGTTGCTCTCCTTGGGGAGCACCTTCTCTCTTTGTCAAGAAGAAGGATGGAACAAACCGATTAGTTCAAGACTACCGTCCTATAAACCAAGCTACCATTCAGAATAAATACCCTCTTCCTCGGATCAATGATCTATATGATCAACTGGCGGGTTCATCAGTGTTCTCTAAGCTCGACTTGAGGTTGGGTTACCACCAGATCCGTGTTCGCGAAGAGGATATCCCAAAGACCGCCTTCGTGACTCGATATGGTTCATACGAGTACACCGTCATGTCTTTCGGTTTAACCAATGCTCCAGCCACCTTCTCTCGTCTGATGAACTATATATTCATGGATTACCTCGACAAGTTCGTCGTGGTTTATCTGGATGATATCCTGGTATTTTCCAAGAACGAACAGGAACATGCTGAACATCTTCGGCTTGTGCTGGAAAAGCTACGAGAGCATCAACTATATGCCAAGTTCTCCAAATGTGAATTCTGGCTACCCGAAGTAACCTATCTTGGGCATGTCATCTCTAAGGATGGTATTGCCGTCAACCCTGAACGAGTCCAGGCCATCCTTGATTGGACTCCTCCCAAGAACGTTAACCAAGTCAGAAGTTTTCTCGGTCTCGCCAGCTATTGTCGTCGATTCGTCGAGAACTTCTCCAAGATCGCCAGGCCTCTGACTAACCTGTTGCATAAGGGCGTCAAGTTCCAATGGACAGACAAATGTCAAGAAAGTTTCCAAGCACTCAAAAACAAGTTGACTTCTGCCCCAGTGCTAGCTCCACCTGATACTAAGAAGGACTTCGTCATTTACTGTGACGCTTCCCGTCAAGGATTAGGCTGTGTCCTAATGCAAGACCGCAAAGTGATTGCTTATGCCTCTCGGCAATTGCGCCCTCATGAAGAGAACTACCCAGTTCACGACCTCGAACTTGCTGCTGTCATTCATGCGCTGAAGCAGTGGCGACATTACCTTCTCTGTAATCGTTGCGAGATCTTCACTGACCACCAAAGTCTGAAGCATCTGTTTACTCAGCTAGACCTGAACCTCCGTCAGCAGAGATGGATGGAGATTGTTGCAGACTTTGACTTGGGTATTTCCTATACGCCAGGCAAGGCTAATGTAATGGCTGATGCCTTGAGCCGCAAGTCTTACTGCAACCACCTCTAGGTTCACAAAGTTCAGCCCTCGCTTGTTGAAGAATTCAGAAAGCTGAACCTCCATATTGTTCCTCCGGGTGCACTCGCTCCCCCTCCTAAGGAGTTTCGCAAGATGAACCTCCGTGTTGTTTCCCAGGGTTCCCTCAATACCCTGGCCGTCGAACCAGATCTCTTGGACTCCATGAAGAGAATACAGGGATATGACTCTGAAGCCCACAAGATTAAGCGCTACCTCGCAGAAGGAAAGCCCTCATTCTTCACTATTGCTGATGATGGCACTTTGTACTTCAAAGGCCGCCTAGTGGTGCCATGTGCAGAGAAAAACCTGGATATGACTCAGGAAGTTATGAAAGAAGCTCATGATACGCCTCTATGTATCCATCCTGGTAGTACAAAGATGTACCAAGACATCCGTCAGAGGTTCTGGTGGTCTAATATGAAGCAAGACATTGCTCGTTATGTTGCTGAGTGTGACGTTTGCCGTCGTATCAAAGCAGAACATCAAAGACCTGCTGGAACTCTGCAACCTATCTCTATTCCTGAATGGAAATGGGACCATGTTGAGATGGACTTCGTCACTGGATTTCCCAAATCACAGAAAGGTAATGATGCTATTCTTGTCGTCATTGACCGGCTTTCCAAAGTTGCACATTTTCTGGCGGTCAAAGAAACGATCACTGCTAGTCAGCTGGCAACTCTCTACATGTCTAGAATTGTCTCACTTCACGGTATTCCATTGGTAATCAGTTCAGACCGTGGCAGCTTATTCACTTCAAGATTCTGGGCAAGTTTCCAAGAAGCTATGGGAACTCATCTGTCATTCAGTACTGCGTTTCATCCTCAGTCGCAAGGGCAAGTTGAACGCGTCAACCAAGTTCTCGAAGACATGCTTCGAGCTTGTGTTATTTCCTTCGGCAAGAAATGGGAGGAATCTCTCCCGTATGTTGAGTTCTCTTATAATAATAGCTATCAAGCTAGTCTGAAGATGGCCCCCTTCGAAGTGTTATATGGACGAAAGTGCCGAACCCCTCTGAACTGGTCAGAAACTGGGGAACGTCCACTCTTTGGTCCGGATATTATCCAACACGCCGAAGAACAAGTCCGCATTATTCGCGAGAATCTCAAGACTGCTCAGTCGCATCAGAAGAGTCAGTATGACCGTCATCATAAAGACATGTTCTATCAACCTGGCAAAAAGGCTTATCTTTGAGTCACACCAATGAAGGGTGCTCACCGCTTCGGAATCAAGGGCAAACTAGCTCCTCGCTATATTGGCCCATTCACTATTCTCGAAAGGCGTGGAAAAGTGGCATACCAACTGGAGCTTCCGCCGAACCTTTCTCAGGTTCACGATGTGTTCCACGTGTCGCAGATCCGCCGTTGCTTCAAGGACCCAATCCGAGCAGTGGATCATGAAGTGCTCGAATTGCAGCAGGACCTCTCCTATAAAGAGCATCCGGTCCGCATTCTCGACCAAGCTGAACGCCGCACACGTCAGAAGGCGATCAAGTTCCTCAAAGTCCAGTGGTCGCACCATTCTGAAGATGAAGCCACTTGGGAACGCGAGGATCGCCTGCGTGATGAATATCCCGCACTGTTTCCTTCTACCTCCTAAATCTCGGGACGAGATTTCTTGTAGTGGAGGAGATTTGTAACGCCCGGGTAACTAAGCTACAGTAATCCCACGCTAATGGTGCCACGTTACCTCCGTTACTGTTGCTAATCTATCGTTAGATCAAAACCGGTCCAAAAATTCAAATTCAAAATTTGGTAAATAATAAAAGTTTTCAAACAGTAAAATAAAAATGTTCGGTTTGTACTAAATATTACATAGATAATTATGGTGTAGAAGACACAGTTTTATAAAATGCATAAATATTTTAAATTGAATTAAAACAGAAGAGAAAATAAATAAAAGAAAGAAAATACAAAAGAGAAAAACAAAAGACCAAAAAAACGAAGAGAAACCCCCTGGGCTTCGGCCCAGCTGACCACAGGCCCAACTTGGCCAAGCCACCAGCCCACGCGGCCACCCGGCACCCCATAACCTCCCCCACTCCCTCCACTCACCCACCGACACCCCCACACTCCCCTCGCAAAATATCCCCCCTCTTCCCCCGATTGGATCGGGATCGAGGAGGGGGAACCGTTCGTTGCCGTCGCCCGAGGACCGCCCCGCCGGACGCCTTCGCCGGACTGCTTCCCCCGTCGCCCGGTCGTCCTCGTCGTCCTCCCCACGCCCCGCTGCCCCGTTCCCTACAAACGCATGGTGAGGCCCCAGGCCTCTTCGCTTCCCCGACCCCGTACGCACGAGCGCACACGCCCAGTCACCCACGCGCGCCCGCGTCGTCCCTGAGTCACCGCGACCCCCCGCTCCCTCCGCGCGCACTGCGCCCGCTCGTCGCCCCACCGCAGCTCGCGCTGGCTCGCCCACCCGCGGCCCCCTGCTCCT